>NW_025544672.1:1004744-1004984 GCF_011800055.1 Colletotrichum gloeosporioides | reverse complement strand
TTTATTATCTTCTATAATAATAAGGTTATTTATTTATAATCCTTATAATACTAATTTAAGAAATAAAATATAGAATATTAAGTAGTATTTTATAGTTTTTAAGAGTTTAAGCTTATAATTAACTAATAAGATAACTTATAAAATTTTAAAAAGTTTAAGTTTTTTATAGTTAAGTTTATTACTTAGTTATTTTATTTTAATATTTTACTATATAAAGTAGGTACTATCTCCCTCTTTTAA
>NW_025544672.1:1002919-1004618 GCF_011800055.1 Colletotrichum gloeosporioides | reverse complement strand
TAGCTAAGCCTACTTAAGGTTCTCTATAAGTAGTTAGTTTAAAACTATAGTTAAAGTAGAAAGAGGATTCCTTAGTACTTTCTCTAATTATACTATTATAAATAAACTAAGTAATTAGTAAAAATATAACCTAGTTATCTTAATTATAGTTAATATAAGCGTAGAGGTAGGTTTTAAGGATTTAATTAATTCGTTCTATTTATCTATTAGTCNTATAGGTAGAATACAGTAGATATTAATTATTTAATACTAAGTTATACTATAATTAACTTCTAAAACTTAGAGGTAAAGATCTTATCTCTATTTAATATAATCTCTTTAGGTATACTATAATTAGTAATAATATACTTAAGGAAGGTATATATATATTCTTTAGTATTACTTACTTCTTTATATAAGATAAAGTAAGTATACTTTATAAGTTAGTTTACTATAATAAGAACGCTATTAAAGTATACTCCTATAAGGAGTTTTTATAACTTTAGTAGTTTAATAATAAAGTTAAGGGATATAGATTACTAAGTAGTTTATAGNTCTTATAACTTTAGTAGTTTAATAATAAAGTTAAGAGATATAGATTACTAAGTAGTTTATAATATAAATAAAGGTTATAATATATTATAAAGTTAATATTAAATAAGCTTACTTTTTTAGTATACCTTATAATTCTTAATTATTTTTACTATATATTCTCTTATAACCTTTTCTCTATACTATTATTATAGTTATTTCTAAGTTTTTATAATTCCTTAGTAACTATATATAAGGTATATATAAAATTCTATAATTACTTTATTATTTAGTTTATTAATTAGGTTAATATTAGATTATCTAACTATTATTAAGAGTTTAGTTATTAGTATTAGGTCTCTATTATCTTATTATTTAAGAATTACTTAGGTTTCTTTAGATATTAAGATATTATAATCTAGTTATTAACTAAGAGTATCTACTCTATTATTATTTAATCCTTTTTAATAAATTATTTAGAAATTAAATTTTAAGAGGAATTCTAATTATTAGATTTATTATTTATTAAGTATTTTTAAGGTTATAAAATATAAGAGATTTTTATAATTTAAATATATAAATACTTTATAGATAGTTCCTAAAAGTTTAGATCTCTATTTTTTAAAAGCTTTAATAATTACTATAAGCTCCTTATTATAGATTTAGTAATTAAACTTAAGTCTATAAAACTTATAAGAGAAGAAAGTATAAAGGTATAATTATCTTTTTAGGTTTTATTATAATAGCTATACTCTAATTATATAGTTAGATATATTAAGTTCTACTTTAAATTATTTTATTAGGTTTAAGATAGTTAAAATAGGTTTACTAGTAATAAAGTCCTTAATCTTCTAAAATACTATCTATTATAGTTCTATTTATATAAAAGGTATATCTTTATAGCTAAAGCTAATAAAAGCTATATTAATCTTATTATAGTTTTTAATAAATTTATAATAGAAGTTAATAAAACCTAAAAATCTTTAAACTTCTTTAAAGTTATTAGGTATTAGCTATTCCTTAATAGCTTTAACTTTATTTCCTAATATATAAACCTTCTTAAAAGTAATAGTAAATCTAAAGTATTCTACTTTTTATATATAAAATTTACTTTTTTTAAGTTTAACTAAGAATTTAGCTTTCTAAAGAGTTTATAAGATATAATAAATATCTTCTTTATACTTCTTAA